>NC_073696.1:154076712-154101712 GCF_029784165.1 Wyeomyia smithii
TACGTTTTTCGTTTACAAACGCCCAGAATCTTTTGGGGTTTCGCTTTAGATCGTTTTGCTTTCGCTTCACATGCAGTGAATATAACAGGCGATTATAGAAACTATACTTATTGCTGGCAGTTTGAAATTCACGTTTGGCTATCATATTGCGGTTCACAGTGTAATATCGAAGAGCCTAGCTCGATTTCGCTATGAAGTCCTGAATCGATGATTTGACCAGGGAGGACATTGAGTAGGACGGGGAGCAGGAACATGAAGATGGAACAAATCCAAAAGAGTGCTAGTAAAAATTCTGACCGCGTCATTTATATTATTTGTTGTGTACAGTGGTGTCCAGTCATTTTGCGTGAAAGAATGGCTGAATGCTGCGAAATTTGCTTTTCGAAAGTTAAACTGTGGTGTCACTACAGAATCTACGAAAGTAAGTACCTTCGGATAGTTTAATGAAGCAGACAGAGGAGGGTGTAAAATATCCATTTCAACAAGTGGTCCTATAGCTTCCGCAACATTGCATTGCATTTAGATTTCCAGAAACATTCTAAACATAAATATACATTATCAGATGAAAAATCATGTCAAACTGAACGCGTTGAGAAATATATTGAAGAAAAAACCCAAATCAATCCACCTAGCGCACAGTGGTTCGAATTGTATGGGGAGGGCGGTCATAAATTATTTTTGTACAGTATTGCTCATGAAAACTACTGAAATCGATAGAATTAGGTGTTTTTCGACTATAACAAACTTTGCTGGGACAGCCATCATCCATCTTGTTTCAATTTTCTGGCATTGCCTTTAATATGCATGCATAATAGGGTGCCAATCGAATATAGGGAAAAGTTTGGCCGTTGAATTTCAAAATACGGCAGCTTTCAAAAGTTTTGCCTTCGCGAAAAAAGTCCTTATGCTAAATTCAAGGACAATCTGGTTTCGTTAAGTGAACCCTCAAAGCGATCAAAGTTTTGTTTTTCTATTTTTTCTTCTGGAATAACTTCAACAAATTTGATATTTTCTCAGGAACATCCCGTATTTCAACACCTAATATCAAAATTCTAATATAGACAAATGTTTAAGAACAAATTTGTAAATTTGAGCTGAATGTACCACAACCCTTCTAAGAAACTATGTAAAAACTATAAAATTCAAACTAAGCAGTAGCCATCTTCAGCTGCTTGCCATCTACAGATGCAGATACTTGCAGCTGGAACCTTTAGCAAATCTTTTTAAGGTCCTAAATCTTTCAATTGGTGGTAATTCGGTGACAGCATCTCGCGCGGAACACATTTAAAAGTTTTCATGAATGAGTATGTATGAGTATGAGTGGAGCTCTCTAGCTTTATTACTACGTTCCCTCTTACGACTAATTATGATTTTCGTTTAGAACATACTTATGTCGTTTTCGTTTTCGCGGTGTAGCTTCACTCAAACGACACTTTTGACACCGAAAATGTTTTATTTGACCTTTCGGACTACCCTGTTTCTGTCTCTCCCTACACTTTTTCTATCCCTGACGACACCCGAAAAAAGCAGAGTGTACTGTAGGAAGTTACCAACACATTCACACGTATGTGTCAAAACTGGTTTGTTTTGGTTTTCGTTCCACGTGGTAAAGTGTCAGGTAAATTTTTTCTCAGGACATTTGCGAGATGGACATATGAAATGGGAACGAGACAAAATGACGAATGCGATAATGACCAAAACAAAACGAATTAACAGCTATCCCATTATTACGCTTACCAATGCAATGACACTGAAAATATTTTATTTGAAGCTGCAAAGTATAGCACGGAAAAAGTGTAGCTACACCGCAAAAACTAAAACGACATTAACCAAACAACACCGCAATAGCGCAACATACCTGTTTTCTGAAGGCTTATGAAGAAAATAAGCAAATGAAGCAATTGAATTTGTTCTACAGCGGATATGTACACAATGTAAAAAAACACGTCTGCTCAAACTGATTTTGCAAGTGTCGAACACCTTCACTTATCTCGTGCTCAAAAGTGAACTGTTCATAAAATAGGCCAACAAAAACAGCTTTCCAATGATGACCAGAAAGCCAATGATGACCAGAAAGCAAACAAACTTTTTTTGTATTTTTGGCCTATGGGCGAACCACTGTGTAGCGGTGAGACCCAGCCTTTCTCATTTAAACTTATTATATGTTAAAATAGATTTACACGATTTAAGAGAAAGGATACTCCTTGAAAATTTTTGTTGGTTTAATTTTTCACTTTAAATAAGGAATTTTTGATAGCCAACAGCACAACTATACCGAACATTCAAAACCTAACATTCACACACATATGAGCATACATTAAAACATACATATGCAAATACCATGAAATAAATATGTTTCAAATACATCACGCGAAAATCCAGATGACTACTTCAGGTTGCCGAAATACATCCTAAAATGGCCAAATTTTACCAAATGCGGGTATTTCGAAGGCGAAGATGCCGACTTTTAGTTTCTGGAAAATAACTTAAGATGACCAAAAATCATCCATTATGAGTACTGCGGAAGTGTTACACCCAGAGGCCAGAAATCAACTTAGGGCGCCATTTCAAATTTCTAGATACATATTAGCTTCCGATTTCTGGAAAACAACCTTAGAGGGACAAACATTACCCAATGTTTTTCAGGGACATTATCCCGGGCTCGCAAGCCGGGAGTAAACTCCATATTTTTCTTTGCAGCTTCCGGTTTCTGGAAAACATCCTCAAATTGTCAAATACAATTCAATGAAGGTATATCCACTCTTTGGGTACTAGAGTATTGATGTTATATATAAAGTAATAATTTAGGTATAATATGTGATATTTGACGTAATATCTGTGCTAAAGAAAAAGTGAAATGATAGTAATGACTTTTTATTTCAACTTCAACCCCGAGCGAAGGCCGCAAACATTGAAATAGTAAAATATCAAATTTAAATGATGTTGAGGCCACATATTTTGATCGTAGCTATAGTTTTAAACAGTCTCCGGGTTACGTTTCATTCTATAACTTTCAAACCACATGTTTAAACATTATAGAATTAAAGCCTATTAATTTGAATTCAATTATGTTCATAGCTTCTGAAATATCTTCCTTATCTATAAATGCGAATGCCTGTCTGTCTGTCTGTATGTCTATCCGTCTGTCTGTCTGTTTGTCTGTTCCCTGTAGGCTCAAAAACTACTGACCCGATTACCATGAAAATTTGTACATAGGGGGTTTCGAGAACGGGGAGTAACACTAAAATATTAGTTTTGCTCTATCTCATAAGCGTAGGCAAGGGGACGTAGATTGGTGGTTTATGCCCCTGCAAATGTCCTCCCTGATAACCGTGCAAACTTATACTCTCTCTCTCTCTCTTTCTCTCTCTCTCTCTCGCTATATATATATATATATATATATATATATATATATATATATATATATATATATATATATATATATATATATATATATATATATATATATATATATATATATATATATATATATATATATATATATATATATATATATATATATATATATATATATATATATATATATATATATATATATATATATATATATGAGCTAAAAAGTTTTGCTAAACTTAACTTTTGATAATATAAATTTATGTGTTTATGTGACTTTGTTAGAAATATTGTATTCATATATTCTTGTTCTCATCCGATTAAACTTAGAGTATAGTCTGACAGAGCAACTATATCAATGCAAATTCTACGCAAATCACACATTCATTGACTTACTAATTTCAAAAACTCAAAATCTATTACATATTTTTCAATTTTGGGATAACATTTATAAAACAAAGTACTTAAATCAGTCATAAACCGAACAGATCACTAAAACACATATCAATAACACTATAATATTTTCTTAGATTCATCTGAATATTGAGAAGTTTCCATTTGATTCTACTACAAAAAATCGAATACCGTCCGCCGATACAAATTTCAGTTGCTACATATAACCAACATTAGTGCTTATGTGGACTGTTGTAGAGCATAACTGATAACCCCCTTTTAATATGCGTGTATGTAGAAATAGGTAGACGGAAAGTTCCTAAATTGAAGTTAGGCAGTCATATGTTGCGGTTGTTTCTTTTGGTTTGCCCAAAATGCAGCCAACTCAAAACAATATTGGGCTCCACTCAGGACTCAATTGATGGATTAAATAAAGCAGGGGTTTATAAAGTTGCTTGTTGCCACTGCAACAAGGTTTATATTGGGCAAACCAAAAGAAACCTGGGAATCCGTTGTAAAGAGCATATGGCAGAAGTCACCAAAGCAAGCAAAGTTTCCAAAAATGATCCACCACACCTTTTCAAATCAAAAGTGGCTGAACATATCTTTAATGAGGGACATCCACTAACTTCGGATAACATTCACCCGCTTCGCCCCGTTAATAATTTATGGAAATTGGACGTATCTGAAAGTTTAGAAATCTACATACAACATCCATCCACACTGCTCAATAAAGACGTAGGAAGTTAGAGTGTAGACGTAGTAGGTAGAGTGTAGACGTAGTCTACATAAGCACTGATGATGGTTGTATGTAGCAACCGAAATACGTATCGGCGGACGGTATTCGATTAAAGGGTATTCGATTTTTGCCTTTCTCCTAGAAAGGTATAGCAATCACTTGCTAACCGAAAGTATAAAAGTGCTCCAAAGGGCCGAATGGCATATATCACTCGACTCAGCTCGACGAGCTGAGCATTTTCTGTATGTGTGTGTGTGCAGATTTTTATTCTCACTCACTTTTCTTAGAGATGGCTGGACCGATTTTCATGAAATTAATTGCAAATGAAAGGTCTTGTCGTCCCATAGGACCCTATTTAATTTTGTTGTAATCGGATTCATAGTTAAGAGATTATGTATCAAAATGTAAAAATCATAAATTATCATTATCTCAGAAACTACACAACCGATTTGAGCAAAATTGATTGCAAATGAACGGGCTATCTGAAATACTCTTAACTTTTAAAGTTTATAAAGATTGAACTTGTGGTTCAAAAGTTATGGAAAGAAACGTGTTCTGACGACTGTTTAATCTCACTCATGTTTCTCAGAGATGGCTACACCGATTTCCATAAAATCAGTAACAAATGGAAGGTCTAGTTTTCCCATAAGACCCTATTGATTTGTTTTTCAATCGCACTTTTACTTTGCCTGTTATGTTTAAAAATGTGAAATCCAGCTATGAAAAGGAACATATTCTAAAGACTACTTGGACTCACTCACTTTTCTCAAAGATAGCTGACCCGATTTCCACAAAATTAGTGTCAAATAATAAGTCTAGCTGCCGCATAACACCCTATTGAATTTCACTGTAATCGAACTGTAACTTCGTCTGTAATTTACCGAAATGTGGAAATCATGAAACTTCATTATCTCAGAAACTACACAATCGATTTGATCAATATTGATATCAGATGAGCGGGCTAGTTAAGGGTCAACTGATGAATTATAATTGAACACATGGTTTCAAAGTTTGGCTACTCTATACGTTCCCATTTCATTTGGTTATAATCGAAATTAAGCAACCGTTATGTATTAAATTGTTAATAAAACAACGAAAGTCTATTATCTCAAAGATTACAGTCATTTCTCGAACTTACAAATAACAAACTTCATAACAATTTGATATGTGGCTCAAAAGTTAAAGAAAGAAAAGAAATTCAAGGACTATTTGAAACTATACCTGCTTTGATCGATATATGTGGCCTCAACATAATTTAAATGTGGTATCGTACTATTTGATGTATTTTTAATTCCCTACAACTCATTCTCAGACAGTTTTTCTATACAACCAACGGTTTCTGGACTACAAAGCTTCGAATAAAACCTATGCCAAAAGACATACGCCCTTTTAAAATCATGGGTGTAAAAAATTTCTCCATCTGTGAAAAATGCTCAGTTTGATAAGCCAAGTACATGTGCAATGTTTCATTCAAATCAAAAATGGGACAGCCATCATCCATCTTGTTTCAATTTTCTGGCATTGCCTTTAATATGCATGCATAATAGGGTGCCAATCGAATATAGGGAAAAGTTTGGCCGTTGAATTTCAAAATACGGCAGCTTTCAAAAGTTTTGCCTTCGCGAAAAAAGTCCTTATGCTAAATTCAAGGACAATCTGGTTTCGTTAAGTGAACCCTCAAAGCGATCAAAGTTTTGTTTTTCTATTTTTTCTTCTGGAATAACTTCAACAAATTTGATATTTTCTCAGGAACATCCCGTATTTCAACACCTAATATCAAAATTCTAATATAGACAAATGTTTAAGAACAAATTTGTAAATTTGAGCTGAATGTACCACAACCCTTCTAAGAAACTATGTAAAAACTATAAAATTCAAACTAAGCAGTAGCCATCTTCAGCTGCTTGCCATCTACAGATGCAGATACTTGCAGCTGGAACCTTTAGCAAATCTTTTTAAGGTCCTAAATCTTTCAATTGGTGGTAATTCGGTGACAGCATCTCGCGCGGAACACATTTAAAAGTTTTCATGAATGAGTATGTATGAGTATGAGTGGAGCTCTCTAGCTTTATTACTACGTTCCCTCTTACGACTAATTATGATTTTCGTTTAGAACATACTTATGTCGTTTTCGTTTTCGCGGTGTAGCTTCACTCAAACGACACTTTTGACACCGAAAATGTTTTATTTGACCTTTCGGACTACCCTGTTTCTGTCTCTCCCTACACTTTTTCTATCCCTGACGACACCCGAAAAAAGCAGAGTGTACTGTAGGAAGTTACCAACACATTCACACGTATGTGTCAAAACTGGTTTGTTTTGGTTTTCGTTCCACGTGGTAAAGTGTCAGGTAAATTTTTTCTCAGGACATTTGCGAGATGGACATATGAAATGGGAACGAGACAAAATGACGAATGCGATAATGACCAAAACAAAACGAATTAACAGCTATCCCATTATTACGCTTACCAATGCAATGACACTGAAAATATTTTATTTGAAGCTGCAAAGTATAGCACGGAAAAAGTGTAGCTACACCGCAAAAACTAAAACGACATTAACCAAACAACACCGCAATAGCGCAACATACCTGTTTTCTGAAGGCTTATGAAGAAAATAAGCAAATGAAGCAATTGAATTTGTTCTACAGCGGATATGTACACAATGTAAAAAAACACGTCTGCTCAAACTGATTTTGCAAGTGTCGAACACCTTCACTTATCTCGTGCTCAAAAGTGAACTGTTCATAAAATAGGCCAACAAAAACAGCTTTCCAATGATGACCAGAAAGCCAATGATGACCAGAAAGCAAACAAACTTTTTTTGTATTTTTGGCCTATGGGCGAACCACTGTGTAGCGGTGAGACCCAGCCTTTCTCATTTAAACTTATTATATGTTAAAATAGATTTACACGATTTAAGAGAAAGGATACTCCTTGAAAATTTTTGTTGGTTTAATTTTTCACTTTAAATAAGGAATTTTTGATAGCCAACAGCACAACTATACCGAACATTCAAAACCTAACATTCACACACATATGAGCATACATTAAAACATACATATGCAAATACCATGAAATAAATATGTTTCAAATACATCACGCGAAAATCCAGATGACTACTTCAGGTTGCCGAAATACATCCTAAAATGGCCAAATTTTACCAAATGCGGGTATTTCGAAGGCGAAGATGCCGACTTTTAGTTTCTGGAAAATAACTTAAGATGACCAAAAATCATCCATTATGAGTACTGCGGAAGTGTTACACCCAGAGGCCAGAAATCAACTTAGGGCGCCATTTCAAATTTCTAGATACATATTAGCTTCCGATTTCTGGAAAACAACCTTAGAGGGACAAACATTACCCAATGTTTTTCAGGGACATTATCCCGGGCTCGCAAGCCGGGAGTAAACTCCATATTTTTCTTTGCAGCTTCCGGTTTCTGGAAAACATCCTCAAATTGTCAAATACAATTCAATGAAGGTATATCCACTCTTTGGGTACTAGAGTATTGATGTTATATATAAAGTAATAATTTAGGTATAATATGTGATATTTGACGTAATATCTGTGCTAAAGAAAAAGTGAAATGATAGTAATGACTTTTTATTTCAACTTCAACCCCGAGCGAAGGCCGCAAACATTGAAATAGTAAAATATCAAATTTAAATGATGTTGAGGCCACATATTTTGATCGTAGCTATAGTTTTAAACAGTCTCCGGGTTACGTTTCATTCTATAACTTTCAAACCACATGTTTAAACATTATAGAATTAAAGCCTATTAATTTGAATTCAATTATGTTCATAGCTTCTGAAATATCTTCCTTATCTATAAATGCGAATGCCTGTCTGTCTGTCTGTATGTCTATCTGTCTGTCTGTCTGTTTGTCTGTTCCCTGTAGGCTCAAAAACTACTGACCCGATTACCATGAAAATTTGTACATAGGGGGTTTCGAGTACGGGGAGTAACACTAAAATATTAGTTTTGCTCTATCTCATAAGCGTAGGCAAGGGGACGTAGATTGGTGGTTTATGCCCCTGCAAATGTCCTCCCTGATAACCGTGCAAACTTATACTCTCTCTCTCTCTCTTTCTCTCTCTCTCTCTCGCTATATATATATATATATATATATATATATATATATATATATATATATATATATATATATATATATATATATATATATATATATATATATATATATATATATATATATATATATATATATATATATATATATATATATATGAGCTAAAAAGTTTTGCTAAACTTAACTTTTGATAATATAAATTTATGTGTTTATGTGACTTTGTTAGAAATATTGTATTCATATATTCTTGTTCTCATCCGATTAAACTTAGAGTATAGTCTGAGTTTCAAGTTTCAAGTGGTAACTTCCGGTTGTTGAAAAACAGTTAGAATTGTGATTCCATATCCGTGATGATGCATAGAGACCGGAAATCAAATGTATACGCAATTTAGATATACAAGCCGTCATGGCTTCCGGTTATTGAAAATGACCAGTTACCACACAGTATGGTTATTTATTTTATCAAATAATAGCCAGTGGCCAAACATCGACTCCATAGACCATTCTGAAATCCACGATGACTACTTCCGGTTTCCGTAAAACAAGCTATAATGGCCGAACTCAACCCAATATGGGTATTTATGGAATCGAAATGACGCCAAGAGACCGGAAATCAACTCAAGACGTTCTTTTTAAATCCAAGATGGTGACTTCCGGTTGCCAGAAATCGAAATGATCGACATATGCAAAAATTTGACCCATGACGACATTTTTCAATCCGCAGTGACAACTTAAAATCTAGAATCGCAACGTCGAATTGCTGAAAAATAGACAAAAAGATCATTCGGGAATCGCTATGATACCCAGAGATCGGAAATCAAATCCATGCGCCTTCTTGCAATCCAGCCAAATCCAAGATAGCAATTTGCCAACAATAATTAGTGGCAGTTATTGACATAAACGTGTTGATACAAGATAATCCATCATAATCTTATTGACTATCATTCAAAGAATTATTGAAAAAGAGCAGTTTACTTAGAATTTATTCCTTGCGATCGTTCTAACATGCAATAATGCAAGCCATGTAACGAACAGCCATATGTAGTCATACGTCAAATTTGCGGTCGTGACTTTGCAAACAACATTATGAGATAATACCTCATTCAAACTAAAATTAATGACTTTTATGGATACTTTTACGGATTTAGCTGAATCTTAAATAAAGGTCCCGAGCAAAATTATTTCAAATGACCTGGAAATACGCGAAAATTTAATCGACCATTTTTGATTTGAATGAAACATTGCACATGTACTTGGCTTATCAAACTGAGCATTTTTCACAGATGGAGAAATTTTTTACACCCATGATTTTAAAAGGGCGTATGTCTTTTGGCATAGGTTTTATTCGAAGCTTTGTAGTCCAGAAACCGTTGGTTGTATAGAAAAACTGTCTGAGAATGAGTTGTAGGGAATTAAAAATACATCAAATAGTACGATACCACATTTAAATTATGTTGAGGCCACATATATCGATCAAAGCAGGTATAGTTTCAAATAGTCCTTGAATTTCTTTTCTTTCTTTAACTTTTGAGCCACATATCAAATTGTTATGAAGTTTGTTATTTGTAAGTTCGAGAAATGACTGTAATCTTTGAGATAATAGACTTTCGTTGTTTTATTAACAATTTAATACATAACGGTTGCTTAATTTCGATTATAACCAAATGAAATGGGAACGTATAGAGTAGCCAAACTTTGAAACCATGTGTTCAATTATAATTCATCAGTTGACCCTTAACTAGCCCGCTCATCTGATATCAATATTGATCAAATCGATTGTGTAGTTTCTGAGATAATGAAGTTTCATGATTTCCACATTTCGGTAAATTACAGACGAAGTTACAGTTCGATTACAGTGAAATTCAATAGGGTGTTATGCGGCAGCTAGACTTATTATTTGACACTAATTTTGTGGAAATCGGGTCAGCTATCTTTGAGAAAAGTGAGTGAGTCCAAGTAGTCTTTAGAATATGTTCCTTTTCATAGCTGGATTTCACATTTTTAAACATAACAGGCAAAGTAAAAGTGCGATTGAAAAACAAATCAATAGGGTCTTATGGGAAAACTAGACCTTCCATTTGTTACTGATTTTATGGAAATCGGTGTAGCCATCTCTGAGAAACATGAGTGAGATTAAACAGTCGTCAGAACACGTTTCTTTCCATAACTTTTGAACCACAAGTTCAATCTTTATAAACTTTAAAAGTTAAGAGTATTTCAGATAGCCCGTTCATTTGCAATCAATTTTGCTCAAATCGGTTGTGTAGTTTCTGAGATAATGATAATTTATGATTTTTACATTTTGATACATAATCTCTTAACTATGAATCCGATTACAACAAAATTAAATAGGGTCCTATGGGACGACAAGACCTTTCATTTGCAATTAATTTCATGAAAATCGGTCCAGCCATCTCTAAGAAAAGTGAGTGAGAATAAAAATCTGCACACACACACATACAGAAAATGCTCAGCTCGTCGAGCTGAGTCGAGTGATATATGCCATTCGGCCCTTTGGAGCACTTTTATACTTTCGGTTAGCAAGTGATTGCTATACCTTTCTAGGAGAAAGGCAAAAATCGAATACCCTTTAATCGAATACCGTCCGCCGATACGTATTTCGGTTGCTACATACAACCATCATCAGTGCTTATGTAGACTACGTCTACACTCTACCTACTACGTCTACACTCTAACTTCCTACGTCTTTATTGAGCAGTGTGGATGGATGTTGTATGTAGATTTCTAAACTTTCAGATACGTCCAATTTCCATAAATTATTAACGGGGCGAAGCGGGTGAATGTTATCCGAAGTTAGTGGATGTCCCTCATTAAAGATATGTTCAGCCACTTTTGATTTGAAAAGGTGTGGTGGATCATTTTTGGAAACTTTGCTTGCTTTGGTGACTTCTGCCATATGCTCTTTACAACGGATTCCCAGGTTTCTTTTGGTTTGCCCAATATAAACCTTGTTGCAGTGGCAACAAGCAACTTTATAAACCCCTGCTTTATTTAATCCATCAATTGAGTCCTGAGTGGAGCCCAATATTGTTTTGAGTTGGCTGCATTTTGGGCAAACCAAAAGAAACAACCGCAACATATGACTGCCTAACTTCAATTTAGGAACTTTCCGTCTACCTATTTCTACATACACGCATATTAAAAGGGGGTTATCAGTTATGCTCTACAACAGTCCACATAAGCACTAATGTTGGTTATATGTAGCAACTGAAATTTGTATCGGCGGACGGTATTCGATTTTTTGTAGTAGAATCAAATGGAAACTTCTCAATATTCAGATGAATCTAAGAAAATATTATAGTGTTATTGATATGTGTTTTAGTGATCTGTTCGGTTTATGACTGATTTAAGTACTTTGTTTTATAAATGTTATCCCAAAATTGAAAAATATGTAATAGATTTTGAGTTTTTGAAATTAGTAAGTCAATGAATGTGTGATTTGCGTAGAATTTGCATTGATATAGTTGCTCTGTCAGACTATACTCTAAGTTTAATCGGATGAGAACAAGAATATATGAATACAATATTTCTAACAAAGTCACATAAACACATAAATTTATATTATCAAAAGTTAAGTTTAGCAAAACTTTTTAGCTCATATATATATATATATATATATATATATATATATATATATATATATATATATATATATATATATATATATATATATATATATATATATATATATATATATATATATATATATATATATATATATATATATATATATATATATATATATATATATATATATATATATATATATATATATATATATATATATATATATGAGCTAAAAAGTTTTGCTAAACTTAACTTTTGATAATATAAATTTATGTGTTTATGTGACTTTGTTAGAAATATTGTATTCATATATTCTTGTTCTCATCCGATTAAACTTAGAGTATAGTCTGACAGAGCAACTATATCAATGCAAATTCTACGCAAATCACACATTCATTGACTTACTAATTTCAAAAACTCAAAATCTATTACATATTTTTCAATTTTGGGATAACATTTATAAAACAAAGTACTTAAATCAGTCATAAACCGAACAGATCACTAAAACACATATCAATAACACTATAATATTTTCTTAGATTCATCTGAATATTGAGAAGTTTCCATTTGATTCTACTACAAAAAATCGAATACCGTCCGCCGATACAAATTTCAGTTGCTACATATAACCAACATTAGTGCTTATGTGGACTGTTGTAGAGCATAACTGATAACCCCCTTTTAATATGCGTGTATGTAGAAATAGGTAGACGGAAAGTTCCTAAATTGAAGTTAGGCAGTCATATGTTGCGGTTGTTTCTTTTGGTTTGCCCAAAATGCAGCCAACTCAAAACAATATTGGGCTCCACTCAGGACTCAATTGATGGATTAAATAAAGCAGGGGTTTATAAAGTTGCTTGTTGCCACTGCAACAAGGTTTATATTGGGCAAACCAAAAGAAACCTGGGAATCCGTTGTAAAGAGCATATGGCAGAAGTCACCAAAGCAAGCAAAGTTTCCAAAAATGATCCACCACACCTTTTCAAATCAAAAGTGGCTGAACATATCTTTAATGAGGGACATCCACTAACTTCGGATAACATTCACCCGCTTCGCCCCGTTAATAATTTATGGAAATTGGACGTATCTGAAAGTTTAGAAATCTACATACAACATCCATCCACACTGCTCAATAAAGACGTAGGAAGTTAGAGTGTAGACGTAGTAGGTAGAGTGTAGACGTAGTCTACATAAGCACTGATGATGGTTGTATGTAGCAACCGAAATACGTATCGGCGGACGGTATTCGATTAAAGGGTATTCGATTTTTGCCTTTCTCCTAGAAAGGTATAGCAATCACTTGCTAACCGAAAGTATAAAAGTGCTCCAAAGGGCCGAATGGCATATATCACTCGACTCAGCTCGACGAGCTGAGCATTTTCTGTATGTGTGTGTGTGCAGATTTTTATTCTCACTCACTTTTCTTAGAGATGGCTGGACCGATTTTCATGAAATTAATTGCAAATGAAAGGTCTTGTCGTCCCATAGGACCCTATTTAATTTTGTTGTAATCGGATTCATAGTTAAGAGATTATGTATCAAAATGTAAAAATCATAAATTATCATTATCTCAGAAACTACACAACCGATTTGAGCAAAATTGATTGCAAATGAACGGGCTATCTGAAATACTCTTAACTTTTAAAGTTTATAAAGATTGAACTTGTGGTTCAAAAGTTATGGAAAGAAACGTGTTCTGACGACTGTTTAATCTCACTCATGTTTCTCAGAGATGGCTACACCGATTTCCATAAAATCAGTAACAAATGGAAGGTCTAGTTTTCCCATAAGACCCTATTGATTTGTTTTTCAATCGCACTTTTACTTTGCCTGTTATGTTTAAAAATGTGAAATCCAGCTATGAAAAGGAACATATTCTAAAGACTACTTGGACTCACTCACTTTTCTCAAAGATAGCTGACCCGATTTCCACAAAATTAGTGTCAAATAATAAGTCTAGCTGCCGCATAACACCCTATTGAATTTCACTGTAATCGAACTGTAACTTCGTCTGTAATTTACCGAAATGTGGAAATCATGAAACTTCATTATCTCAGAAACTACACAATCGATTTGATCAATATTGATATCAGATGAGCGGGCTAGTTAAGGGTCAACTGATGAATTATAATTGAACACATGGTTTCAAAGTTTGGCTACTCTATACGTTCCCATTTCATTTGGTTATAATCGAAATTAAGCAACCGTTATGTATTAAATTGTTAATAAAACAACGAAAGTCTATTATCTCAAAGATTACAGTCATTTCTCGAACTTACAAATAACAAACTTCATAACAATTTGATATGTGGCTCAAAAGTTAAAGAAAGAAAAGAAATTCAAGGACTATTTGAAACTATACCTGCTTTGATCGATATATGTGGCCTCAACATAATTTAAATGTGGTATCGTACTATTTGATGTATTTTTAATTCCCTACAACTCATTCTCAGACAGTTTTTCTATACAACCAACGGTTTCTGGACTACAAAGCTTCGAATAAAACCTATGCCAAAAGACATACGCCCTTTTAAAATCATGGGTGTAAAAAATTTCTCCATCTGTGAAAAATGCTCAGTTTGATAAGCCAAGTACATGTGCAATGTTTCATTCAAATCAAAAATGGTCGATTAAATTTTCGCGTATTTCCAGGTCATTTGAAATAATTTTGCTCGGGACCTTTATTTAAGATTCAGCTAAATCCGTAAAAGTATCCATAAAAGTCATTAATTTTAGTTTGAATGAGGTATTATCTCATAATGTTGTTTGCAAAGTCACGACCGCAAATTTGACGTATGACTACATATGGCTGTTCGTTACATGGCTTGCATTATTGCATGTTAGAACGATCGCAAGGAATAAATTCTAAGTAAACTGCTCTTTTTCAATAATTCTTTGAATGATAGTCAATAAGATTATGATGGATTATCTTGTATCAACACGTTTATGTCAATAACTGCCACTAATTATTGTTGGCAAATTGCTATCTTGGATTTGGCTGGATTGCAAGAAGGCGCATGGATTTGATTTCCGATCTCTGGGTATCATAGCGATTCCCGAATGATCTTTTTGTCTATTTTTCAGCAATTCGACGTTGCGATTCTAGATTTTAAGTTGTCACTGCGGATTGAAAAATGTCGTCATGGGTCAAATTTTTGCATATGTCGATCATTTCGATTTCTGGCAACCGGAAGTCACCATCTTGGATTTAAAAAGAACGTCTTGAGTTGATTTCCGGTCTCTTGGCGTCATTTCGATTCCATAAATACCCATATTGGGTTGAGTTCGGCCATTATAGCTTGTTTTACGGAAACCGGAAGTAGTCATCGTGGATTTCAGAATGGTCTATGGAGTCGATGTTTGGCCACTGGCTATTATTTGATAAAATAAATAACCATACTGTGTGGTAACTGGTCATTTTCAATAACCGGAAGCCATGACGGCTTGTATATCTAAATTGCGTATACATTTGATTTCCGGTCTCTATGCATCATCACGGATATGGAATCACAATTCTAACTGTTTTTCAACAACCGGAAGTTACCACTTGAAACTTAAAAATGGCGTCTTGGACGATTTTTGGTCTATGTGCATCATCTAGATTACAGAAATGTCTATATTTGATCATTTTCGGTAACCGGAAGTCACCATCTTGTATTTCCAAATAGCGAAGGGATTTGAATTGCGGTCTTTGGGCATCATCTCGGCTATGGAATGACTATTTTGAGTTACTTTCTATTAACCGGAAGTTACAACCTCGAATTTCGAAATGGCGTCTGGGGACGATTCTTGTTATGACATTACAACTTTGCCGCATATTTATGGAGGCGTAAGTAATTTCCCAATCCACTGTTGCGAAAACGAAGATATCGTATGAGGAAAAAATTCCGAACAAACCTTCAATTCCAAATTAAAATCTTGCGCAAGTTATTTTCCTATACTTGTTTGTTTATTCTAGTAATGTAACTCATTCAAAAATCTCATAGGAAAATCTCAGCTCCACATCGCGCTGATTCCCTGATCCTCTGGGGTACTTGCTTTATAGCTTCCTGAATTTCGGATGATTCTATTGTTTTGAGCTCCTTCTTGATTTTTCTATCAAACAATCGACGTTTTTTGCTCTGTAACATTCATGGTAGACCATTCGCTTCAAATTTGCTCAGAAAATTTCAATAGACTGCAGCTGTGGCACATTTTGAGAATTGTATCCTTTCGGAATAAACCCGATATTGCCTTGCCGCAAATCCGCTGAAGTTGCATTTGCATAGTTTGACAATACAAGGTCTGGCCAAAACACTACTTTGTCATTGTTATGGTTACGTTTTTGAATCAATCGGATATTTATTGATCAGCTTACGATATGATTACGCTGACGACCATGCGTTTCCGCTCTCAACTTCACTCGAACTTTGCTCTCATGCAAAGTGCATTTTCGTCCGGAAACAGGTTTTCTTTTGAAGGTATTTCCATTCTCGAAGAGTTGGTCAATAATGTATATAAATGTTTTTTCTATATCCAAGATCTTAAGAATAGAAGAACCCTTCACTTTTAGATTTTTCTTTATTTCGCTCACAGAAATTTCAAATCAATTTACAACGATCTTCTTCCGACCACACCTTTTTCCCAACCAAGCGTCACTTGACAGAATCGACTAGTCGTGATACCAGTTATATAAAAGTGGATCCTCATTATGTGGAAAAAGGATTTTTCGATTTGTGCAGCACTTTGGAATCGTAGACTAATTTAAAAGTTGTTCGGATTTTTTTTCCTCACACGTTAATCTGTTGGAAACCAACATCATATAAACACCCTTGAACTTGAAACACCTTGCAATCAAATTAAATGATGATGATAATTAACGATCTCTGCTTGAAGGTTGTTTCAATAACCTCCACCGCCCCCCATTTCCTTAACTACGCCACCGAGGTACAGAAAAGTCAATATCACGGGATACGTTTTTGTAGAGATCAACACAATGATCATCCTTGGTGTTTAGAAGTGTTCATGTTAGGCGTTTAAGAGTTTACAATGAACAAATTTGTGATTACCCCCTCATATCCGCTTTATCCCTTCCTGCATGAGACAAACATAATTTAAAGTTTTTGAAACATATACGTTTCTTTACGGCCTGTATTTACCGAATTAAATAACAATCGGATAAGTAGTTTAAAAATAATAAAGATTGACCACATTCATCTACCCCCCTCTCCCCCCCCCCCCCTTTTCCCTAAGTACGCCACTGGAATATAACAAAGTCTCAGATGACAGAGTGTCACAGAAGCACGTCTCATATTCGAAACTACATGTATATAAATTTTTACGATGTCCTTTTCAATAATTTACAAATAATAAAGTTAGTAAACCCCCCTCACTGGGATACAGAAAAAAACAATATTATAGACACACCCACTAGTCTAAATTGTGCTGCATACCGTGCGAATCGACTGGCCATAGGACTCAAGTACGTGGGTCCACTGCGCGTGCGCTTCCCGTGCGCGTCGCGTAGAAACAATCACGTCCTACCATTGAGTGTTTTGCTCTTTACTACTGTCATCGTGCGCTTGCTTTGCCACTGTGCAGTACGAGAGGAACCACAGGTGCGAACCAATGGCACAATACTAGTGCGACCGGACTATGGTATAACGCTACGTTCGTTGGATTATGCCTGAACGCCTCTAAGGTCGTAGCCAAACCGAGCTGACAGTGTCTCATATAGGTGGTCGTTGATCATGTGGCCTAGAAACCTACAAGATCCGCTAGTGTGATTACCACGTTGGCATCTTATTGCTGCTCTCGTCAGACAGAGCCCTTGCGCGGCGCCATACGACTAGTGTCTGAGATACTGGAACGTCGGTGGCGCTGCTAAGCATCAATATATGATTTCGATACCTGAGACCCCCTACAAACGATAGGTTTACAGGCTGGGAGTTGCGAGTTGCAGAGAGGTGTATGTTTCGATCCTCTCAGACTACCCTTGCTTCTGGCCGAGCTGCAGGCCACCACGGGTCGACGCCTGGCGACCGTCGAGGCCATGCACGCGTGCGTGACCACCGATAGGTGTGTGATAGCATCAATTAGTCCTGGACCGGCAGCGGGAGCTTGCCTAGGGAGTGGTGGGGTTCCGGGCATTGGGCAGTCGATTCCCCGTAAAAGCCACGGCCACCCGTAAACAGCTTCGACGGAGCGAGTAGTGCCGCTCCCATCATCCAAATGCACTAACCTGCCTATTGGGGCTGATACCAGTAAGGTCCCAATTATGGTGTACTGGTCGCTGTGTTTTTAGGTTTTTGAGAGGGAATACGATTTTATACCACGACGTAGGGCTGGCACCTGCACCGAGCTCCCTTAGTAAAGTCGTGTGACAACGGCTTGAAACGGCGAGGTGGCATACGGCTGCAGGGGTCTCCGTCCCGTAAAACCTGGCAGGCCTTCCAGTACGTTCCGCGGTCATTGCCTGATGGGAATTAGGCAGGAGTGGGATCAGATGCCCTTTCCTGACTTACGCCAGTCGGGAGGCGTCATAGTTGCTCATGAGGGGCTATGGCGACCTTCACTAGCCATGACCTCACTGCTCCGGCATAGGCCACCATGGGACCATATAGGCGACCACTCCACCATGACCAAGGATAGCGGCTGGAAGGGGGACCCTTTTAACCAAAATGTTTACCATTAAAATCGACGAAGAGGCGAAGGTAGTGGATGGGGCGGACGGGTTAGTAAACCCGTTTGCCAGGCGGGGCATCGCCCGGTCTCCACCGAGACTGGCCGATGCCGGTAAAGGCGGCGCACAGGTTGGTACACCTTTTGCGACATCGACAGGGGAGTTCCGAGTTGGGGCAAAGACGGGCACGCCTAAGCCAGCACCAACCGGAACGGCGAAGACTGGTGGCAAGGTGGAAACACCTAAAACCGCCAAGGAGCGGGAACAGATATCTGGGGCTATGCTACTCTCTGCGGTAGAAAGCCACATGAATAAGTTCCCAAGCGTGGAGGCGGTGTCCGTACAACTTGATGAAATACTCAAGTTCACGGACGAACGTAGCAACATTTCAAAAGACCTGAAACAATGTCTTCTGTTGTTACGTATGAACGTTTGCAGCGCGAAGTCCGAGCTTTCGCAAGCCCTTAAACGGGCTAACGATGCCGAAAGCAAGGCACTTGCGCTAGAGGCGAGGCTCAACCAGCCTAAAAAAGGGAGTGCTGCAGCTGTGTCTAAATACACACAAACAGCTGCAGCATCGTTTGCCGAAGTCTGTTCAACCGAACCGACTGGCAAACGTGCGAGGGGCTCTCCGGGGGAAACGGCCCCCAGGACGCAACGAAGGCGGTTGTTCGGTGACAGCCATGAAGCTGGCTCGTCGGTCCAGCCGAGCAAAGAACCAGCAAACGGCGAACCGGCAAACGGCGTAGCCACGGATTGGACCACCGTGGTGAATAAGAAGCGGCAGAAGCGGGAACGACGCGCGAAGCGCGGCGACCGCAATAAGAAGCCGCAAGGGGCGAGTAGGCGGAGCAAGGGTGACGCCCTCATTTTCAAGACCGATGCGTCTAAGTACGCCGAAGTCTTGAAGGCCATGAGAGGCGAACCCAAGCTCAAAGACCTCGGCACGGACGTCAGGACAATTCGTCGGTCACGCACCGGCGAGATGATCCTCGAACTCCGCAAAGAGGCGAAGGGCAAGGGCTGTGCCTATAAAAAGACGGCCCAGGAAGTGCTAGGCGAGGAGGTTAAAAACCGAGCCCTCACTCCTGAAGTGACTCTCCAGCTTAAAAACCTGGACGAGATCACCGAAGGGTGTGACATAGCACAAGCCTTCGAACGTGAGTGTGGAGTGGTAGTAACCGCAGAGGCAGTTCGTCTCCGCAGGGGCCCGGCCGGCACCCAGGTTGCTACCATAAAGCTTCCACTAACGGAGGGTAACAAGGCCCTGAAGAAGGCCACGTTGAAGGTGGGTTGGTCGGTCTGCCCTCTGGGCACCTTCAAACAGCCTGACGTTTGCTTCAGGTGCTTTGAGCGGGGGCATAAATCCTGGTCGTGCAAAGGGCCCGACAGGTCCAATTTATGCCGCCGCTGCGGTGGCGCAGGCCACAAGGCACGGGACTGCGGTGCACCTCCCAAGTGTCTGGTATGTACCGGTAAACGGGACGCCAAACACGCCATAGGAGGCCCCAAGTGTCCGGCTGCACGGCCGGCTACTAAGCCGCAGGCCTGAGGGTGATACAGTTAAACCTGAACCACTGCTATGCGGCGCAGCAGCTGCTACACCAAGCGGCTGCTGAGTCGTTGTCGGACGTGGCCATCGTCTCGGACCCATACCGTATCCCAACCGGAAACGGTAACTGGGTATCGGACAAGTCTGGGAAGACGGCCATCTGCACGACAGGCAGGTCCCTGGTTCAGGAGATTGTGTCGACCTCCAGAGAGGGGTACGTTATTGCCAAAGTGGATGGAGTATTCTACTGCAGTTGCTATGCTCCGCCAAGTTGGTCTACCGAAACGTTCGCGCAGATGGTCGATCAAGCAACCGTGGAACTGACGGGCCTACGGCCGTTGGTGGTTGCGGGTGACTTCAACGCTTGGGCTGTCGAGTGGGGGAGTTGCTGTACAAACCAGAGGGGCCAGGTCTTGTTGGAAGCTTTGGCAAAGCTCAACTTAGACTTGGCTAACGTTGGTACAAATTGCACCTACAGTAGAAACGGTGCCAAATCGATTATCGATGTGACGTTCTGCAGCCCGGGACTGATCACGAACTGGAGGGTAGACGACAGCTACACGAATAGCGATCACCAATCGATCCGCTATGAGGTAGGCGTGCGGAAGCAAGCAGCGAGTAGGGCCAATATTCCATCCTTCTACGGCTGGAAAACATTGCATTTCGATGCAGATGTTTTTAGGCAGGCAATTAGATGGAAGCACGAAGGGGGTGAACTGCTCCCGGATGTGGACCATCTAAATTCGATGCTGTCATGGGCGTGCGACGCCACGATGCCTAGGTCTCGTCCGCCTAGAGAGGGTAGGCCACCGACATACTGGTGGAGCGATACGATAGCAGGCCTACGCAATGCATGCCTCCGTGCAAGACGGAGGATGCAGCGCGCACGTTCCGACGAGCAAAGAGCGGAACGCGGTGTCGCATTCAGATCCGCTAAGGCAACGCTTAAGAGCGCAATCAGAGCCAGCAAACGAGCCTGTTTCGAACAACTCTGCGCCAGTGCCAATTCGAACCCGTGGGGTGACGCCTACAGGATCGTTATGACCAAGACTAGAGGTGCGCTAGCCCCGGCCGAGCAATCACCAGCGATGCTAGAAACGATCATTCAGGGCCTCTTCCCAAGCCACGAACCAAGTCCCTGGCCTCCGGCTGACGAGTCACCACCTACCGTGAGTGACGGCAGCCGTGCAGAGGCTGACGATGCGGTAAGGGTGACGGAAGATGAATTGATCGAGATCGCAAACTCCCTGAAGGTAGGCAAGGCTCCGGGACCAGACGGAATCCCGAACTTGGCCATCAAGACGGCCATCAAAGAAGCCCCCGGGTGGTTCAGGGCGGTCATGCAGAAATGCCTTGACGACTGCCTCTTTCCGGACGTGTGGAAGCGCCAGAGGCTGGTGCTGTTGCCGAAGGTTGGGAAACCACCAGGTGACCCATCGGCATACAGACCAATCTGCCTGCTGGACACGGCGGGCAAGGTGCTTGAGAGGGTAATCCTCAATAGACTGGTGAAATATACAGAAAGTGAAAACGGTCTATCAAGCAACCAGTTCGGTTTTCGAAAAGGTAGGTCCACGGTGGATGCAATTCTCTCCGTCACCAGAACGGCTGAGGTTGCAATCCAACGCAAGAGGAGGGGCATTCGTTACTGCGCGATCGTCACGCTTGACGTGAAGAACGCGTTTAACAGTGCCAGCTGGGACTCCATAGCCTTAGCGCTACAGAGTCTCAGAGTGCCGACGTCGCTGTACGAAATTCTAGGCAACTACTTTCAGAATCGAGTGCTAGTGTATAACACAAACAAGGGTCAGAAAAGCGTTCCGGTTACCGCAGGTGTACCGCAAGGTTCCATCCTGGGTCCGGTACTGTGGAACGCTATGTATGACGGCGTGTTAAAACTAACACTCCCTCCAGGGGTGGTGATCGTGGGCTTCGCCGATGACATAACTCTTGAGGTCTATGGCGAGTCTATTAGAGAGGTAGAGTTAAAGGCCGCGCTATCAATACGCGTAGTGGAAGACTGGATGCACTCCAGGAAACTGGAGCTAGCGCACCATAAGACTGAAGTTATTGTTGTAAATAACAGAAAGTCTGAGCAGGAGGCATCGATTAGTGCCGGTACATGCACTATCGCCTCAAAACGCTCGTTGAAGCTTCTAGGGGTTATGATCGACGACAAGCTCACGTTCGGGAGCCACGTCGATTATACCTGCAAGAAAGCTTCCATGGCTGTGGCAGCGCTGTCTCGCATGACGGCAAACAGCTCAGCGGTTCGTAGCAGCAGGCGCAAAGTCCTTGCTAGCGTGACCACGTCCATACTCAGGTATGGAGGACCAGTATGGTCCAAGGTATTGAGTACCTCGTGTCATCGCGGCAAACTCGAGAGTACGTACAGGCTAATGTGCCTAAGGGTCGCGTGCGCATACCGAACAGTGTCGTACGAGGCGGTTTGCGTCCTGGCTGGCATGATGCCCATCAGCATCATCGTCAAAGAGGATGTAGAATGCTTCGACCAACGCGACACGAGGGGTATTCGCAACACCATACGGTCATCCTCAATGGCCAGGTGGCAGCGGGAGTGGTCCAACACTACAAAAGGTAGATGGACACACCGACTCATTCCAGAGTTAGCAGGCTGGATTAATAGGCACCATGGGGAAGTAACCTTCCATCTGACACAGATCCTGTCAGGCCATGGCTGCTTTAGGCAGTACCTGCATAGGTTCGGGTACGCCGAGTCCCCTATGTGCCCCGCTTGTACGGGTGCGGAAGAAAGCTCAGAGCATGTGTTCTTCACATGTCCGCGCTTCGAGCGGGTACGGTACGAAATGCTGGCAATATGTGGGATGGACACCACGCCAGAGAATATAGTGCGTAGGATGTGCGAAAATAGGGAAATCTGGGATGCGGTCATCACGGCAGCATCACAGATCGTTAGTATTTTGCAGGGCACCAATCGACGGGATCGGATCACGGGATCGGATCACGTAGCCGGCACGTAATGTATCATCCCTTATACGGTGCTTGGCATGATCGATCGTCATCATCGCGTGTAGCAATCGATAGCAATCGATAGCAATCGAGAACAAGACACCTTTCGTTACTGATAAACAACAAAAAAAATTGTTCAGCTGCTGGATAGATCGGCTGGGTATAAATGCGAGCTCATGGCAAGAACCGTTTCAGTACAATTTTTATACTTGTGATACGATTACGTTTTTTGCTTTTGCTTTTGATTCGATTGGATATACAAACTGTTCGATATGAGTAACGCGGCAGTGAAACGTGGTGAACGGGAGCAGGCGATCAAGTTGGCGATTATTGCCATTAAGTTTGGCAAGTCGTTACGGGCAGCTGCTGGAGAGTATGGTATACCCCGTACCACCTTGCTTCGCCACAAGCGGTTAAACGCTGGCCTGATGGTGCAAGCGGACCCGCTACATCCTACGATATCGATGGAGGATGTGCAAATTTGTAAGCGCGGAAGACCACCGTTGTTCCCCGAGGAACCAGAACGGGCATTCGAAAAGTATTGCTTGCTATGCTCGGACAAGTTCTTCGGTCTAACATCCAGAGACATTCGTGTGCTTGCACCACAATTCGCGAACCAGCTGGGGATTCCGGTTCCCGAGAATTGGATCGCGAACGCAAAGGCAGGCCCTGTTTGGTTTCGGAACTTTCTGCGCCGAAGGCCGAACCTGTCGATGCGTTCACCCGAGTCGACCAGCATAGCCAGAGTCTCTGCTTTTAATCCCACAAATGTGGGCTACGATCTTCTACGCACAGTAGCCGAGAATATAACGTTTGAACCAAATTCCATCTGGAATCTGGACGAGACTGGAGTGACAACAGTTCAGAAACCTCAACGAGTTGCCAGTCGCCGTGGAGTCAAACATGTTGGTCGAGTAACTTCGGCCGATCGGGGCCCGTTGGTTACGATGGTACTTGCGGTTTCCGCCACTGGCAATAAAATGCCACCATTTTTCGTTTTTCCTCGAAAACGTTTCCATCCACACTTTCTGGATGGTGGTCCAACGGGATGCGCTGGAGCGGAGAGCAATACAGGGTGGATGAATGCAGATATTTATCTGGATGTTCTCCGACACTTTAAAGCATTTACGCGAGTGTCCAAAGAAAACCCGCTTTTGTTGATTGTGGACAACCACGGTTCACACAGAAGTCTACCTGTAATCGAATTTTGCAGGGATAATGGCATTCACCTACTCACAATACCACCCCATTGCTCTCACCGCTTACAACCCTTGGACGTGAGTGTGTTTTCGCCGTTCAAGCACGCAATGAATGTGCTGTGCGACGAATGGACATACAGGCATCCCGGAAAGCCGATGTCTATTTTTGACCTTCCGGCTATCATCGACAGCGCTCTCGAACGGAGTGCCACGGAGCGAAACATCAAGGCCGGGTTCCGGGCATCAGGTATTTGGCCCTTCAACCCGGATGTATTCACTGCATTGGATTATGCTCCATCATCAGTGACAGGACCTTCCTTGGTTGACGAAATAATACCAGGATCACTGCTGGACACTCTTTGCAGAATCAGACCAATCCCGCGGGCACCACCGCGTGCTACAGGCAGACGAGGACGAAAACCTGGACGAG